>NW_020289981.1:152120-158695 GCF_003144245.1 Jaminaea rosea | reverse complement strand
AGCGAGGTCAAGGCTTGCGCATCTGACGACGGGAGACCGCTTGCAATGGACTGCACGACGCTAGCTAGGCTCGATGCGTCGAAGGGAAGGCTGGTGGGCACGGCAGCAGGTGCCGCCGTCGCCTGATCCAGGAGTGAAGTGATGGCCTCCGCGTCCGAGGACGGCAGGTTGCTGGCAATCGACTGCACGACGCTGGCCAAGCTGGATGCGTCCAGAGACGGCGACGCGACTGCGGTAGGAAGAAGAGCCCCGGTCGCCTGGTTGAGGATGGAAGTAAAGAGTTGCGCTTCCGACGACGGGAGGCCGCTAGCGATGGATTGCACCGCGCTGGCCAAGCTTGAGGCGTCGAGTGGGAGTGCGGTAGCGGTAGCAAGCGGTGCTGAAGTCACCTGGTCGAGGAGCGAGCTGATCGCTTGCGCGTCCGAGGAAGGTAGGCCACTAGCAATCGACTGCACAACGCTGGCCAAGCTGGAAGCATCCAAAGGCACAGCTGCTGACGTAGGGAGAGGAGCGGCGGTGATCTGCTCAACGAGCGAGCTGATAGCTTGGGCATCCGTGGCAGGCAGGCCGCTTGCAATGGACTGGGCGGCACTTGCCAGGCTGGAAGCATCCAGAGGCACAGCTGACGTGGGGAGAGGGGCTGCGGTGATCTGTTCAATGAGCGAGCTGATGGCTTGGGCATCCGTGGCGGGTAGGCCACTAGCGATCGACTGGGCCACGCTGGCCAAGCTGGAAGCGTCCAAAGGCACAGCTGCTGACGTAGGGAGAGGAACCGCGGTGATCTGCTCAACGAGCGAGCTGATGGCTTGGGCATCCGTGGCAGGCAGGCCGCTTGCAATGGACTGGGCGGCACTTGCCAGGCTCGAGGGGTCGGGGATTGCAGGTGTTGCAGCCGTCACTTGGCTCAGCAGAGAGCTGACAGCTTGAGCGTCGGTGGCGGGCAGGTCGCTCGCAATGGACTGTACAGCGCTGACCAAGCTCGAGGTGTCAATGGACGCGATCGTTGTCGGAAGAGGCCCTGCCGTTACCTGACTGAGAAGAGAGCTGATAGCCTGCGCGTCAGTTGTCGGCAGGTCGCTGGCGATCGACTGTACGACGCTGGCCAAGCTCGAGGGGTCGAAGGGTACGGCCGTTGTTGCCAAAGGACCAGCCGTGACTCGGCTGAGCAGAGAGCTAATGGCTTGCACTCCAGTAGACGGGAGATTGCTGGCAATGGACTGCGCGATGCTCGCCAAACTGGAGGGATCGAAAGCTGCAGCCGTCGTGGGAAGAGGCGCCGCTGTGGCCTGGTCCAGAAGCGAGCTGATGGCTTGAGCGTCCGAGGCGGGCAGGTTGCTAGCAATCGACTGTACCACGCTTGCCAGACTCGAAGCATCGACATTAGTGGCTGCGGGGAGGGGTGCAGCCGTCACTTGCCCTTGGAGCGAGGAGAGTGCAGAGAGGAGCGAGCTCGTTGCAGCCGGGGAGTCGGGTACCTGTGTCAAAAGCGCCGACAGCGAAGATGCGATCGAGTCGAGGGCGGGCGAAGGCGTTGCCGCCGCTGCGGACAGGCTACTCGCCAAGTCACCAAGCTGACTGGTAAGTGGGCCTGGTGACAAAGTCGTCGCTGTTCCCAGAGACGAGGCCAGCTGCTCCAAAGACGAAGCGAGCGGCAGGGCTGTACCCTGTCTGACGAGCTGCGAGGCAAGTCTGTTGAGACGAGAAGAGACGCTGGCGGGCGAGGCACTGTTGCCGACGTCCTGCATCAACGAGCTCAATTCGCCTTGCACGGAGGAAACGAAAGCATCAGGAGCTACCGTCGGGACAGGCGCGTCCGACTGAAGGCTCGACGCCAACGACTGGATCTGACTCTCGATCGCTGCGGGAGCCGTTGCGCCGAGCGAAGCCAGAGCTGAGGACAAGCTCGAGGCGACTTCAGGGGCGATGGCGGTGTTGGAGGCAAGCGACGAGATGGCCGATGCCAAGGCAGACGAAGCATCGGCCGGCAGGGCCGAAGTGAGAGCGTCTTGCTGCTGAAGACTGGTAGCCTGCGAGAGCAACGAGGAGATTTGGGATTGGGCGGCTTGGATGTCCGTCGTGCTGGGCAAGGCCGACGTGAGGTCTTGCAGCGAGCTCACAATTTCGGAGAGGACCGGGTCGATCGGCAGCGCAGTTTGCGCAGGTGCACGCGTGATGCTCTGCGCTTGGCTGATGAGGCTTGCCAGAGTCGACTGGACCGCTGCGGCGTCGGTGGGAGCCGCAGTAGCCAAAGAGGCCAGAGAGCTCAAGACGTCGCCGGGGATTTGGCTCTGCAGCGCATCTGCCGAGCTAATAAGGCTTGCCAATGTCGATTGCGCGCCTTGGATGTCGGTGGCTGTGGGCAAGGCCGAAGTCAAGGACGCAATCGAGCCAAGCACTGAGCTCAGGGCGTCGCTTGGAGCGCTTGTGGCAGCGGAGTCGAGGAGAGAAGTGGCGCTGGCGAGCAAGTCGCTCACTGCAGACTGAGCGGGCAGGTCCGTAGCCGTTGCCAAACCAGCGAGGGAGCTGATGACCTGCGACAACGCGTCAGGGACTGCGGTCGTCGCCTGCTGTTGCTGCTGGATGAGTGAGCTGATCACGGAGCTGAGGGCAGGTGCATCGCTGGTCAAGGGCAAGTTGGGCACAGCCGAAGTGAGTCGATCGATGACATCGCTAACGAGGGGAGCAACCGTCTGCGTGGCCTGTGCAGGGACGTCGCTGGCGGCCGAGCCAAGAACGGAGGCAATGATGTCCGAAACCGTAGTCGGAAGGGAAGACGCGACGCTGCTGAGCATCGACGCTGCCTGGCTGAGGATGCCGGGAGTCGAAGGCGTTGCAAGTGCACTTGAGGCGTCGTCCAAAAGAGACGACAGAGCGGGATTGCCAGCTGCGAGCGAGCTGAGTGCGGGATCCATCGTTTGCGTAGGGAGTGCAGCCGAAGACAAGAGGCCCGCTGCATCGCTGACCATGCTGGACAGGGCAGGGTTGCCTGCGAGGACCGAGCTCAATGCGGGATCAAGCTGGACCGAGCTCGTTGCGACGGGCAGCTGCCCGATGACTTGGCTGGCCAGAGACGGGTCGAGCGAAGCCTGCGAAACCAATGCCCCCTCGATCGACGACAACAAGCTGGGGGACACGGGGACGGACGTCGCCTGAGCATCTCCAAGGATCGAGGAGATGATCTCGCCCACCTGCGAAGCCTGTGCGGCAGCCTGCGTGTTCTGAGCCACGACAGAGCTAGCCACTTGTGCGGCGCTCGATAGAATGGCGGCAGGGGCGGTGGGGTCCGCGGTCGCCGTGACAGCGGCAGCGAGGGAAGAAGCAAGCTGCGGGGGCAGGTCGCTGTTGGCCAGAATGTCGCTCGCGAGGCTCGATAGAGCGTCCTGGGGCAGCGCGGTGGTCTGGCCAAGCTGGCTCGCCAAGCTAGACAGGACATCGGCGGGCGCGGCGGGCGCTGCAGTTGCAGCAGGCGCTGCAGTGATTGCCGCAGCCAAGGAAGAGGCCACGCTTGATGGCAGGCTCGGGTCATTGAGGATGTCGCTTGCGATGCTTGAGAGAGCTTGAGGAGGCGCATACGTCTGCGTCATGGCGTCTTGCAGGGAGGACGCCACCTGCGTGAGGCCCAGATCGCTGAGACTGTTCAAGATACCCGTAGCTTGCGGTGCATTCTGCGTGATGGCGGCGGCGAGAGACGAGGCTGCCTCGGTGGGAAGGCCAAGTTGGCTGGCCAGACTGGTCATATCGAGGGAAGCGGTGGTCGCAGCGCCCTGAATTTGGCTTGCAATGCTGCTCAAGATGGCATCAGGCACCTGAGACGAGGCTGCGGCGATCTCGCTCAAGATGGACTCGATGGCAGGAGCTGCCGTTTGTGTTGGCTGACCGGCGCTCAGCTGCGAGAGGATAGACGAAAGACCATCGAGTGGTAGAGAAGTTGCAGCCTGCGGTGCTGTGGCAGGCAAGCCAAGGGCCGAAGAGAGTGACGAGCCGAGCGAAGACGTCATGGCGTCGAACCACGAGGAGAGACCCGATGGTGACGGCGCGGCCGTGGCAACGCTCTCAATCTGGGAAAGGAGAGACGAGACGACCTGCTGCGGGATGGCCGTGTCCGTCTGGATGCTCGACGCCAGGGCAGACAAGGCAGAGCTGAGGGGCGCCTGCGTGTTCACGCTAGGGCTGCCGCTCAGAATGCTCTCGATGAGCGAAGAGAGCTGAGCAGCGTCCGAGGGAACAGGGATGGGAGCTGCCGTGACTTGCGGTAAGACTGACGTGCCGGCATTGAGTTGCGAAGAGATTGAGGAGGCGAGCGCATCTGGGATTGCCGTGTTTGATTCCAGGCTGTCCAAGAAGGACGAGACTGCAGAAGGGCCAGGAGCTGCGCCGACCTCGCTGAGCTGAGAGGCGAGAGACTGCGGCAGGGCGGAGTTGCTCAGTATGCCATCGATGACCGAAGAGAGCTGAGAGGGCGCCGTGGTGGGTACGGCGCCGATCTGAGAAAGGAGTGAGGAGAGAGCAATGGAAGGGTCTCCAAGCTGCGATGCTACGCCTGAGGGCAGATTGTTGCTGTCCAAGATTGACGAGAGAAGCGACTGAGCGTTGGGCGATACGGTGGGCGTTGGCTGCATGAGGCTGGAGAGGAGCGACGAGAGCTGTGGGGCACCAGTCGGCAAATTGGCGTCCGTTGTCGCGAGGAGGCTGCTGATCAAGGATTGAGCGTCGTCACCACCTGCAATCTGTGAGGCGATTGATGAAGCAACGCCGGCCGGAAGGTCGCTGTTGGAGCCGACTTCCTGAGCGATGGAGGTGAGGGCACCAGGCAGGCTAGCTGTAGGTAGAGATGCCGCCTCACTGAGGCGAGAGGCAATCGACGAGGCCAGCGAAATGGGAAGGCCAGGATCGGCGCTGAGCGAAGCTGAAAGCGAAAGCGTGGCCTGCGGCGCAATCTCGCTGAGTCTCGAGGCCAAAGACGAAGCGAGCGACTGAGGCAGATCAGTCCCAGAGAGGAGGGACTGAGCCAGAGACGAGAGGTCGCTGCCCAGGTTGGATGGAGCTGAGGTCGGTGCCGGGCTCGCGTCGCCCAGTACCGAGGAGATCTGGGCCGCCAAAGACGAGGCTGCTGAGGGCGCCAAGTTGGACTGATTAACGATTTCGCTCAACAGCGAAGACGCTTGAGGGGCCAACTCAGTCGCGCTTGGTGCGGCGAGCGCCGACGTGAGCTCCTGAGCCAAAGACGAGGCGAACGACGCGGGGATCTCGGTGTTGGACATCAGTTGCGAAACGAACGACTCGATGCCGGCCGAAGGGAGGGCAGTGGGCACCGCGGTGATCTGAGGAAGCTCGGTAAGAGCCTGCGACAGTGACTGCGGGAGGTCATTGTTCTGTGCAATCGAGGAGAGCTGTTGCGCCACGGATTGAGGTAGGCTAGATTGCGCTGCGATGGACGAAAGCTGGCTCTGCACGGCCTGCGGGAGGTCAGTGTTGGCTGCGAGCGAAGAGATTTGCTGTTGCACGGCCGTGGCAGGGGCGGCTGCGATGGAGCTGAGCTGCTCAGCGAGTGACGAAGCGACGTTGTCCGGCACAGCGGTGTCTGAGACGAGCTGCGAAGCGAGAGACTCGATGACCTGCGTTGGGACGGCGGTTGGTACTGGGCCGATTGCTGAGCTCAGTTGCTGAGCGAGCGAGGATGCCACATCGCTTGGTACCGCCGTGTTCGAAAGGAGCTCAGAGGCCAGAGACTGAATGATCTGAGTCGGGGCAGCAGTCGGCAAACCTTGCGGCGGAGAGATTGCTGAAGTGAGCTGCTCGGCAAGGGATGAGGCGACGCCGTCCGGGAAGGCTGTGTTGGACAGTATTTGGGAAGCCAGCGACTCGATGACTTGCGTTGGAGCAGCGGTTGCCGCCGGAGCGATTGCTGAGCTAAGCTGTTGGGCAAGGGAGGATGCAACGTCGCTAGGGACCGCGGTGTTCGAGAGAAGCTGAGACGCGAGAGACTCGATGACTTGGGTTGGCGCGGCAGTGGGCAGGGCTTGCGATGGAGGGATGGCCTCAGTGAGCTCTTGAGCGAGCGAAGAAGCGACTTCGCTGGGAATGTTCGTGTTGGACAGCAATTGAGATGCAAGTGATCCAACAACCTGAGCTGGCTGCGTCGGTGCCGCGGTGGGCAGCGCATCGCTGAGTTCCTGGGCCAGTGAAGACGCTACATTGGCAGGGATGGCCGTGTTGGACAGCAACTGAGAGGCCAGTGACTGAAGGGCCTGAGTCGGCGCAGCGGTGGGCAGCGCATTTGTGAGGTCCTGAGCCAGAGACGACGCAACATCGCTGGGCAGCGCCGTGTTGGACAAGATGCCTGAAGCGAGCGACTGCAACACCTGAGTCGCCTGCGTTGGCGCAGCGGTGGGAAGCGCACCACTCAGCTGCTGGGCAAGGGAAGAAGCGGCATCGCTGGGGATGGCGGTGTTGGAAAGAATCTGTGAGGCAAGCGATTCGATAACCCGTGCAGGCTGCGTTGGTGTGATCGTGGGCAAGGCGTTGCTGAGCTGTTGAGCGAGCGAAGAGGCGACACCGCTCGGGATGGCCGTGTT
>NW_020289981.1:151160-151840 GCF_003144245.1 Jaminaea rosea | reverse complement strand
ATCTGAGACGCCAGAGACTCAATCGCTTGCGTCGGCGCTGCGTTCGGGATGGCACTGCTGAGCTGTTGAGCGAGCGAAGAGGCGACGCCGCTCGGAATAGCCGTGTTGCTCAAAATTTCAGAGGCGAGGGACTCGATGGGCGCGGTCGGCGCTGCGGTCGGCGCTGCGGGCAGTGCACTGCTGAGCTGTTGTGCCAACGAGGAGGCAATGTTGCTGGGGAGAGCGGTGTTGAACAGAATCTCCGAGGCGAGCGACTCGATGGCCTGGCTTGGCAGACTTGGCAGCGTAGGCGCGATGGTAGGTGAGGCTGCAAGGCTGGAGATCAAGGAGGAGAGCGAGGAGACTTGCGAAGAAACTTGCTCGGGCAGTGCTGTACCCGTAGCGATGCCCTGGCTGAGGAGAGACGACAGCTGGGAGGCGAGAGGGACCTGAGTGTTTGCGGGCAGAGCGCTGGAGAGAGCGGCAACGAGGGACGAAGCGGCACCCGAATTGGACGGGAAGATGGACGCCACGATGGAGGAGAGCTGTGCGTCAGGGAGCGCCGTAGCGGTCGGTGTGCCGGGAAGCGCGCTCGTAAGGACGTCGATCAAGCTCGATGCTGCGACCGAGTTCGAGGGGAAGATTGATGCCGCGATGGAAGAGAGTTGCTGCTGAGCTTCCTGAGGCACAGACGTTGGCGC